>NW_017670949.1:0-712 GCF_001879085.1 Nicotiana attenuata
AATTGACTACTTCACCAAGTGGGTGGAGGCCGTCGCTTTTAAAGCAGTCACCAAGAAAGCAGTGGTAGACTTTGTTCATTCCAACATCATCTATCGCTTTGGTATCCCAAAGACCATTATCACTGACAATGCAGCCAATCTAAATAGTCATTTGATGAAGGAGGTATGCGAACAATTTAAGATCATGCATCATCATTCTACCCCTTACCGGCCAAAAGCTAATGGAGCCGTTGAAGCGGCAAACAAGAACATCAAGAAGATTCTTAGGAAAATGATCCAAGGTTCCAGGCAATGGCATGAAAAGCTGCCTTTTGCTCTTTTGGGATACCGCACGACTGTTCGCACATCTGTTGGTGCAACTCCGTATCTGCTTGTATATGGAACTGAAGCTGTATTACCCGCTGAAGTCGAAATTCCCTCTCTCCGAATTATTATGGAATCAGAGATTGAAGACACTGAGTGGGTCAAGACCCGATTAGAACAACTGATGTTGATCGATGAAAAACGGCTAGCAGCAGTGTGTTTCGGCCAGTTATATCAGCAAAGAATGGCACGCGCTTACAATAAGAAAGTGCGCCCAAGGCGATTTGAGGTAGGCCAGCCGGTTTTGAAATGCATCCTTCCGCACCAGGTAGAAGCTAAAGCAAAAGTTCGCCCCGAACTGGCAAGGACCTTACATCATCAAGAAAGTGTTACCAAAAGGGGCCTTGCA
>NW_017670949.1:4862-5654 GCF_001879085.1 Nicotiana attenuata
AATACATGTGTTGAAATTTAACTACATGTTTTAATACTTGGTTTAATTTGAATCAATAGGTTGATATTGGTGTTGTTAAAATCTGAAATTTAGATATTTTTATAATGAAATAGGGTACTAGTAGCTTTATTTTAGTAGGGTGGCTGAAGTGACCCTTTGGCTCCTGCCATAGCATATTTCAGGCTGTCCTTTCACCTTTTGGACAGCCTTTAGCCCACAAATTCAGCCTCTTTTGGACAGATTTTTGGGGAACCAAAATCTGTCCAAAAAGTTGGCTTTTCTTTGCCTATTTAAGAGCTGCCCTTTCTTCATTATAAAGGACTCCAACACACTACAATTAAAAAAAAAAAACACACAAAAACATTAAAAAATCAGCACTTGAACACATGGAAAGTAAGCTGAAATGGTGAGCTTTAGGAGTTGATTTTAGAGTGCAAACTTTTAGAAAAGTATAAGTCCTCTTTAGAGTTCGTTTCTGGGTTTCTCCTCTGAATTTTCGGGCTGTTTTAACACGGATTTGCTGCTGATTTTGCTGTTGTTGTGCTGCTATTTTTTATGCCGGTTGAATTGCTGGACTACCATTTATTCTTTTGCTATTCAGGTAATCCTTTAAGACTCGTAATGTATGTATTTTTACCAATGGGAATAAGTTGATATGTCAGTAGTTTTATGGATTTTTAAGCATGTTTTCAAGCTATTGTATTCGAGTAACAATGTTAAGTATGCCATGAATGACTTTAGGTGTATAACACATAGCATGAGTTTGTTTTAGTTGCTGAAATTTCAATGCAA
>NW_017670949.1:6286-50815 GCF_001879085.1 Nicotiana attenuata
AAAAGTATTACAAATAATTGATTGTCATGATTTCGGATTCGCTTGCGAGGCACAATTATGACAAATTAATTAATTATTTTTTATTCGATCACGCATTCGCTCGCGTAGCGTGGTTATGACATTTTTTATATTATTCAAAAACATTCTTTGATTTCTCTAATAATCAAGAGATAAAAGCGGATAGGTACAACATGAAAATAATATAAATCACAGTTTGTCCAAAATTAATTCAAGCCAAGTTTAAGTCAATAAAGCGACCGTGCTAGAACCACGGGACTCGGGGAATGCCTTATACCTTCTCCCCGGTCAACAGAATTCCTTATCCGAACTTTGTTTTTGCGGACCGATAAAAATAGAGTCAAACCTTCCTTTGACTAGGGATTCAAATAAATGGTGACTTGGAACACCGAAAAAATCAATTCCAAGTGGCGACTCTGAACAATAAAATAATCCCTACTCAAGTTTTTGTCACTTTAATTGGAAAAACTCTTTAACCCATACATACCTATATTTCGGGGGTAGGGGGGTACAAAAAGTGGTGTGACAACTTTGACCAAAATTCTTATTTTCTGGTTAAACAAATTGGTTCCGTTACCGGGACTCTGATAATCTTTTACTTTCTAAATCAATTCTTTTGTCATAACAATCATGTCGAATGTCAACGATAATAACCAACAAAATCTGCAGCACCAAGGAAATCAGCAACATCAGGAGAATCAACAAGGTGATGGAACTCCAGTCCACTCACAGCAAAACTCTCCTAGACAATCTTGAGAGGGAACTCCTGACGGATCTGAATCAAATATGAACGAGCAGTTTGAGAATGATCAGGCTATCGATGAAGCTTTGAAAAAATTAATCGCTCAACAGGTCAGCAATGCTCTTCAGGCTTTTGCCAGCCAGTTGTCGGCTATAATACCAACACCAACTCCAAACAACAACACCATAGAAAATCCTCGCTCATGACTCATTAACTCAGGCAGTGGAGGAACTCCCAGCGAATCTCGTGATGGAGGGTCAGGTAACCCAGTTAATTCTGATTTACAAAGTTTAGTTAACTTTGCAGAAACAGCTCAAGGAGCAGAGCGATCGCATAGAGCAGATACCTGGAGTACCGCCCGTAATCAAGGGGATAGATATGGAGAAATACTCCCAACAACCTTGGAAGCCAAGTGCCGCTCCTTTACCAATTCCAAAGAAATTCAAGATGCCTGATATTCCGAAGTACGATGGAACAACTGATCCACGGGATCACGTAATTGCACTTACTATTGGTGTAAAGGGCAATGATTTGACCAAGCAAGAAATTGAATCTATGTTGGTCAAAAAATTTGGAGAAACACTCACGAAGGCGGCATTGACATGGTATTCTCTTTTACCTGAAAATTCTATCGATTCTTTTGCTGAGCTTGCAGATTCATTTATCAAAGCACACTCGGGAACCCAAAAAGTTGAAAAAATAATGGAGGACATTTTCAAAATAAAACAAGGAGATACGGAGTTGCTCAGAGAATTCGTAGACAGATTCCAGCGTGAAAGGATGATGTTGCCACGTGTACCGGATAACTGGGCGGCTATGGCCTTTGCCAGTAATCTAAATGAAAAAAGCTCGGAAGCCACGAGGAGACTCAAAGAAAGCTTAGAAGAATTTCCTGCGACAACTTGGAATGATGTTTACAACAGGTACAACACAAAGCTGCGGATAGAAGAAGACACTATCCGGAAAGATAAAAGAGTAAGTTCAAGAAGGGCAGAGACCGAGAAAAGGTCCGATAAAAACAGGTATGAGCCTTATATGGGACCAGCTGGAAGAGATTCACGTTAGAAACAAGACAACCCGAGGTATGATCCTAGATCCAGGGATAGAGAGTCAGGTTCATCATCAAGGTTTGGAAAAGAACGAAACATGCGAGATACGCGAGACGATGACAGAAGCTCAAAAGCAAAAATCGGCGGCTACAGTTTCAATGTTAGCACATCCGAGTTGGTGGTTGTTTTAAGAAGCATGGGAGACAAGGTACGGTGGCCAAAAGAAATGAGATCAAACTCAAACAGGAGAAATCCCAATTTTTGGTGCGAATTTCACAACGATCACGGTCACAAAACGGTGGATTGCAGATTGTTACATGGTGAAGTAGAGCATTTATTAAAATAAGGTTACTTAACTGAATTGTTTAGTGAAAAGGGAAAGCAAGCATATATGAAGAATAGGCAGGAACCGCCAAAACCTCCTTCACCAAAGAGGACGGCTAATGTCATAAGTGGAGGGGAGGAGATCAATGGCGTAGCATATACGGCAGCAAAGAAGGTGTCGAAATTACAATCACCCACGGGAAGCGAGTTCAACAGGTTTTGGAAGAAGATAGTATAACATTTGATGATGCAGATGCAGATGGCGTGCTGATCCCGTAAAGCGATGCACTGGTAATATCTTTAGTTGTACATGACACTAATGTAAAACGAGTTTTGATTGACCCAGGTAGTTCTGTAAATATCATTCTGTTGAGAGTGGTAAACGAGATGCAAGCCAATGATAAGCTAATACCCAAGGCACGCACCTTGTCTGGTTTTGACAACTCGAGCGTTGTAACAAAAGAGGAGATAATACTCACCACATTCACAGAAGGAGTAATCAAAGACACCAAATTTCAAGTAGTAGAAATGGATATGGCTTACAATATAATTCTCGACAGACCATGGATTCACGAAATGGATGTTGTTCCATCTACTCTACATCAAGTTGTCAAGTTTCCTTCACAATGGGGAATACGAAAAATCCGTGGTGACCAACAAGCTTCTCGGAGCATTAACTCCGTGGCAGATTCAAGTGCAAAAAGCAACGAAAAATAGCAATCACAGAATCCGGTTGAGGATGCAGCAACACAAGCCTCAACTGGAGACGGGCAAACAGATGTAGACTCGAGGCCTGATACTATTCAAGAACCAGAAGAAAATGAAAACATCAAAACAACAATCAAGGAACTGGAAGCTATGGTACTGTTTGTACATTGGCCTGACAGAAAAGTCTACATTAGGACCAACCTCAGCCCGGAGATGAAACGTAAGTTGATTGAATTTTTAAAGGCTAACGCAGATTGTTTTGCTTGGTCCCATTCAGATACGACAGGTATACCACCGGAGGTAATGACCCACAAATTAATTGAAGATCCATCATACTCACCTGTCAAACAAAAGAAAAGAAAGCAAGGATCCTTCAAGAATCAGGTGATTCAAGATGAGGTGCAAAAGCTTTTAAAATCGGATCCATCCGCGAGGTAAAGTATCCAGATTGGTTGGCGAGTTTGTGTAGATTATACTGATCCAAATAAAGCTTGCCCTAAAGATTCTTTTCCATTACCACACATAGATCAATTAATTGATGCTACTGCAGGACACGAACTATTAAGTATTTTAGATACCTATTCAGGATATAATCAGATTAAAATGGACCCTCTAGATGAAGAAAAAACTTCCTTTATCACAAACAGGGGGACTTACTGTTACAAAGTTATGCCGTTCGGCCTAAAGAATGCCGGGGCCACATACCAAAGTCTAGTGACCAAAATGTTTCAAGAACATCTTGGAAAAACCACGGAGGTGTATATAGATGATATGCTGGTCAAATCACAACAAGCAGGGGATCATATTCAACACATGTCGGATACATTTCAGATTCTTCACAAATTTAACATGAAGTTAAATCCTGAGAAATGTGCATTTGGCGTGTCATCAGGTAAGTTTTTGGGATTCCTTGTTTCTAACCGTGGCATTGAAGTAAATCCTGCAGAGATTAAATCTATTGAGGAAATTCTGGATATACTTACGAGCAAAAAAGAAGTACAGAGGTTGACAGGAAGAATAGCAGCTTTGGGAAGGTTTATTTCCAAGTCATCGGAAAAATGCTTCAAATTCTTTTCAGCCCTAAAAAAGCAAAATCAATTTGAATGGTCTGAAGAATGTCAACAAGCGCTCAAAAATTAAAAAGCGTACTTGTCAAATCCACCATTGCTAGCCAAACCTAAAGATTGGGAGAAACTACTCATCTACCTTGCTATTTCAGAAGTGGCGGTAAGTGCCGTATTAGTTCGAGAGGACCAAGGTAAACAATCTCTGATTTATTATGTTAGCAAGTCTTTATTGGATGCTGAGACTCGATATCCTCATTTGGAAAAACTTGCATTAGCATAATTATGGCATCTAGAAAATTAAGGCCTTATTTTCAATGTCACCCTATCTCTGTAGTAACTGCTTACCCCTTGCGTAATATATTGCATAAACAAGAGTTATCAGGTAGATTAGCCAAGAGGGCTATAGAGCTAAGCGAATATGACATTACATATCAACCTAGAACTGCAATAAAGTCACAAGTGTTAGCAGATTTTGTAGTAGATTTTAGCCCAAGAATACAAGTAAAGGCAGAAAAAGAATTGCAAGTATTTAACGAGTCTAATCCAGGTACTTGGACCTTATTTACCGACGGTTCATCAAATGTAAAAGGAGCAGGTCTAGGCATTGTCTTGGTGCCACCTATGGGAGAAACTATACGGCATGCCATAAAATGCCATCCTGTTACTAATAATGAAGCAGAATATGAAGTTGTGATTGCAGGTTTAGAATTGGAACGAGAGCTTGGAATAGAGCAGGTCATAATCAAAAGCGATTCGCAGCTCGTAGTTAACCAAATGCAGGAGACTTATATAGCTAGGGAGGCAAGGATGTAACAGTACCTGGAAAAGGTACGAGACTTAGTTAGACAATTCCGAACTTGGAAAGTTACGCAGATACCAAGGGAAGAGAATGCCGAGGCTGATGCATTGGCTAATCTTGCATCCGCTGTAGAAGTAACAAATGAAGGAAACGCTTCCGTAATACATTTGTTTCATTCAGTGCTCGATCAAGATAAAAACGAGATAAATTACAATAATCTAACTTGGGATTGGAGAAACGAGATTGTCAATTTTTTGCAGCATGGAATACTACCTGAAGATAAGAGAAAGGCTCAGGCACTTCGACAAAAGGCTGCTCGTTAATGTTTAGATCGGGGTAATTTATATCGAAAAATATTCGGTGGCCCTCTAGAAAGATGTCTCGGGCCTTCTCAAACAAAATATGTGATGAAGGAAATACACGAAGGACATTGCGGAAATCACGTTGGAGGAAGATCTTTGGTAAAAACTATAATTCGAGCTGGCTATTACTGGCCAAAGATGGAAGAAGAGGCGAAAAATTTTGTGGCTAAATGTGACAAGTGCCAAAGATATGGTAACAACATACATTTGTCGTGCCCCCTTTTTCTCCTCGCGGAGAAGTCCCGGTTTCAATGTTCATGGGGGAACAACTCGTTTCCTTTTGGGAATTGGGTTTTTGAAGAGTCGCCACCTAACGGATTAAGGTGCGTTAGGGCACCTAGAGCAATTAACTCATATAACTAGTTTCCATTACCAGATATTAGGGTAAGGGCTCGAAATAACCTTGAGGGAAAGGTATTAGGCACCCCCCGCGGTCCACAACGGTGCGTCTCGGCCAAACTTAAACTATGTGAATTAGTCTTTAAACAAGTAAGCAGTCTTAGCACATATTTGCAAATAAAGTAGTTTCCCCTATCTAAATGCATATATGATCAAGGAGTTTCGGATAATGAAAGTAAAGCGGTTTGGACAGCTTACACGTGCATGTGTAAAGAAAGGGGAGTTTAGATAATTTAAACACATATAGGAATTGGGAAAGGAGAGTCCTAAGTTAATTAGCCTATAGGATCAATTTGTGCAATGCCCGGTAATCCTTCTCAACTAGAGGGGCTATATGTGGCATTAGCGCGCAGGTCATCATATCCTTTTACTACCTGTTACCCTCCCATTAACGGTTATATAAGCGAATTCGATTAATGACCCCTAAGCGTGCTGTTACCCGTCCCTTCCTTATGGTCCTAGAAGAGCTTAGGACATCTAACTCTAGGCAGTTCTAGACAAACCTATGGTATTTAAAAGGCAAAAATCTAGGCGACAACGAATAACATATAGGACTGCCAATGAAAGAAGCAAGTAAAAGGCTCATGTTTACCTCCACATATACATAGGCAAATAAACAGCACGTCTCAAACAACTGATTTTGAAGAAGTTCATCAATCCTAAGAACATGATATCTAGATGGATGTTTCAAATACAGGATATGCCGTGCTTAATTTAAGGGGAGTGGCAGAATCCTAACCAGTTTGCCTACTGGTTTTATAGCCTGTGAAACTTAAGCAGTTTGAACACAATCAGAACATAGTTCTCAGTTTTACTAGGAAATTAATCACCTAAGGCTTGCCTAGGCGCGAGATTCTACATAGTCACAGTTGCAGGAGCGGTTTAAACAATTTGAGGTTATTCAACCTATAGGCATGCTGAATCTAGGTGATACAGATTATACAGGCGATTTGTCATTTGTGTTTGGAGACATGATACCTATACGTGAGCTTGTCTTATACCTTTTCATGGACAACTACTGATTTAATTGAAATAGACGTGGTTCAAACAGATGCAAACAGAGTTCCTAAGAACATGGTATCTAATGCATACAAGAATGACAGTTTTATTAAGATTATTAGATAGCAGGATGTCTATGTGACAGTACTTAGGAATTGAGCATGCAACATGCTGAAGCAGTAAACGTGAAGGCCCTAAAAGCAGGATATCTAATGCACAAGTTCAACATGGTTAGAATGCAAATAAACACAGTAATCCTAGAACATGGCTTCTAATGTAGATTTGCAGAATATAAAGCCTATAGCATGTTTCCTACCCAGACTTTTCTCAAATAAAGACTGATTATGTGCAGTGTGGAGGAGCCAGCCCTGATATGCAAGAGTTCAGAGAGATCTCAAGGATCTCTAAGCAGTACACATGCCGGAGGGGCAGAACTTAATAACCTAAGAGTAAGTGAGAGTGCTTGACATAGTTTGAAAGACTTAGTGTAAACAGTTTAGCAGTGAAGAAGGTTTTCTAGACCAGTTTTTTTTGTTGAGAAAATACAAGTAATGAAAGCCAGTTTTTTAAAAGAATACTGACAGCATTTGAAAAACAGTTCAGAAGAGAGCAAATTAAGTAGACAGCCAGTCAGCCATAGAAGGTTCAAATTCACAAGTACTATAGCAGGCAGGCTTGCACACAGGGGTGAAAGGGAATTGGGAACATATAGGAACCTCATTGAGGGTACATGAATAGGGTAGGGAGGCATGTAGACAACATAGAACACTTAGGATCTTCATAGTTTTACTAAATTAGCCAGGATAGCAGGCAACTAAAACATGGAGTAAAGATGTGGAGGACAGAATCAGACACACAAGTAGGGTCCTAGCATGATCACATAGTTAAGGGACTAAACATGAATTGCAAACAGGCACGCATCAGATAAAAGGTGAAGTGTAGACATGATAATCATACATTTGAATAAGGCAGAATTTAGGCATGCTAGATAAAGCAGTAGATAGGCTAATATAGTTAGACATGCTAATCACATATTGAACAGGACAGTGCTAAGCAAGACAGTGAACAGAAACAAGAATGGAACTTATAATTGATGAACTTAAGGCAGTAATGAAACACATAGGGTTTAGCTTTAAAAAATAATCAGGGACATACTAGTTAAGAAGAGAAGACACAGAATGCGAAGCAAATGTTGAGCAATATCTAGCTTTGGCTTACAGCCAGCTAGACTAATGAATGCCAAAAGTAGCAGAGAAGAACAGATAGCTTTAGAGTGTAAGAGAGCTTTTTGAACTAGTGTTCGTGTCTTAGAAGTGAGAATAGAGGAGAGTATATATAGTGGTTAGGAGCAAAACGGAGATCAATCATTTAGCAATTAAGGAAGCCACAGAATCAATTACACACAAATTAGTGTAGTTTTCCCTTAATTAAGGGTAATTACCCAAAGGTAAAGGGCAGATACATTTAAGGAAAGAAAATCAAGTGAGCAATTAAGGGTAAATAGATAGGAGTTCAGTTAAGGATGCAATCTTGAAGAATCAGTAGGTATCACAGCTAATCAAATAAGGTAAGAAAACTAATTAAGGTCGTAAATAAGGGAATAATCGAGAATCAGCACATAAGTTTGACAGAGCAATTCAGTAAATCAGAAATTCGAAATAGTAGTGATTTTAAGGGAGAAAAATATAGGTTTCCACAAACAAACAAATAGGCTAAATACAACTTCATAAACACACAGAAATCAGTCAAGAAGTTGAACCGAAAACCCTATAGAGATGAACTTGGGTGAAGACATTAGACAAAACAATGTAACAAGTAACACGGACACGCTCAGAGTCAAAGCAGACTATGAGAAACTTAGGGCTTTAGCGTAAATCAACTAGGGTCCAAACAACCTTAACCTGAATCAATCAGTAACACTTAGAACAACGATTAAACACTCGAAAGTCAGAAAAGCTTTGAGAAGGTGAGTTCAGTAAACCCCAGTTTTAGGAAAAACGGAGAATCAATTGAAAAACCGTAAGACTTTCGTGAAAAACATGTGAAAAAGGTTCGATTCATCTCAGATCTGGACAGATCTGAGAAGGTCAAAGGATAAAAAATTAGGGTTTTGAGAGAATAACATAGAGATGAAGACATAGGCTTAGAAATCCATAGGTTTAGAGCGAAATAAGAGGATCATACTTGAAATCGAACCAGAATGGCCTGAAACAGGCAAGAAAGGGCCAAAGGTGTAAACCAGACCGCCTAGGTCCCTTGAGATCTTCTCAAGGATCCAAGAACTGATGAACCACAGCAAATAGGAGACCAATATAGGCCTGAGACGACAGAGAAACATCATAGATCGGAGGGCTAAGCCGGTGACGGCGCCTGAAGATTAGGGTTTAGGTAGAGAGCGTTTGAGAGAGAAGGGATTGGGTGACGGCGGGGTATGGTGGGAAATGATTAGGGTTAGGGGGGTCTTTTGGTTTAATTATGGTAGGGGAGTCCTGGACCGTTGATCAAAAATGATAAACGGCCAGGATTGGCCAAGGGGTTTGGGTCGGGCAGGTAGGGAATTGGGCCTAAGGTTTGGGCCAATTTTACAAGGGGTATTGGGCTGGTTAGTTTTAGGCTAAAATTAAAATAAAAGAGGTTGTTTATTAAATACCCAAAGTAATTGAATAAAATTAATTTATAAAATGATTAACTAATTACCAAAATGATTTTTATGCATGGAAATGTTTTATAGACAATTATTTAGTATTTTAAAATTCAACGGACTAATATTTGGTAAAAAAATGATGCAAAAATGTATGCATGGGCTATAATTGCAAAGTTATTGCGATTATAGCCAAAAGATGCCAATTTAACTATTTATCAAATAATTGGAACTTAATAAGACCATAAATGATAATATTAAATCAAGAAATGTTTTAAAAATCATCTGTAATGCAATTTTGTAATTTTATTTGAAGAAAATATTGAGATAAATTAATTTAAAAATATAAAAATTATGGAAAAATACCCATTGATGCTAATGCATAGTTTTAAAGGTATATATGCACTTCAAAATATTATAGGGAAAAATTGGGTATCAACAACATCGACATTTGATGTTATTACATCCGGTTGTTGCACCATGGCCTTTTATGAAGTGAGGCATGGATATCGTAGGTCCACTACCACAAGCCAAAGGCGAGGTAAGATTTCTATTAGTACTCACTGACTATTTTACTAAGTGGGTAGAAGAAGGAGCCTTTAAACAGGTACGAGAAAAAGAGGTCAGAGACTTCATCTGGCGAAACATCATATGCCGGTTTGGGGTTCCAAAAGAGAACGTGTGTGATAATGGCCCGCAATTCATAGGTGCACAAATCACAAAATTCTTTCAAAGTTGGAAAATTAAAAGGATTACCTCGAAACCTTATCATCAAGTGGCCAATGGACAAGCTGAATCAACAAATACGGTTATTATCAACAACTTAAAGAAAAGACTTGAAGAATCAAAAGGCAAGTGGCAAGAGGTGCTACCTGGAGTCTTGTGGGCTTACCGAACAACGGCAAAAATAAGTACGGGAGAGATGCCATTCTCACTTCTGTATGGTGCTGAAGCCTTAATCCCAGTTGAAATAGGGGAGCCAAGTACGAGATATACTCAAGCTACTGCATAGTCTAATGAAGAAGAGATGCGGGTAAATCTGGATTTGCTTGAAGAAAGGAGTGAAACTGCCCTAATAAGAATGGCAACGCAAAAACAAGTTATTGAGGGATATTACAATCGGAAAGATCGTCTCAGATACTTCAAGATTGGGGACTACGTACTCAAGAAAGTTTTCCAATCCACAAGAGCAGCAAATGCAGGAAAGTTAAGTCCAAATTGGGAGGGGCCTTACAAGATTCGTGGTATCGCAGGAAAGGGTGCATATGAGCTTGAAACCATGGATGGAAAGATTCTATCTTGAAGTTGGAATGCTGTCCATCTGAAGAAGTACTATTTCTAAGGGAAGGAAATACCAACGGTCAGGTATCCCCATTTACGATTTTTATTTTTGAATTGTTAAAGTTATACTAACGATTTTAGATGATAGGCAAAAAGGTAGCCCACAAATGATGAAATTAGACCTGAAAGACACGCGGAAGAAAACATAATTCCCGGTCTAGGGTTACAACTATTTTGATGGAAATATAATGGGTTAAGCAGTCTTCATCTAAATTATACCTCCGAGTCCTGTATGTTTTTCCTTTTCAGGAAAAGGACCACATGGAAGGAATAATCAAGTGCTCGAGATTTCATACTTCAAAGCTCAAACACTTGGGGCACTATATAATATACATATAATATAATATATGTATAAGGAAGGCAAAGAAGGCTGAAACAATTAAATTTCAAGTCAAGCCAAAGTCTACTCAGCAAATATCAAGTTCAGAGCAAAGTCACGAGCAAAAAACGCAAATCCGCCCGATTCAAAACCCTGTGAAGAATACACTAGTGGATGTACATTTTTAAAATCTTACGAATGTTTAGGTTAAATGCAGTATTTAGTCATGGATCATACAGAAACCCTTGAATTTTCTTTTCTACAAATCTGTTATAAAGAAAACAGTTACGGAAGAGTTATAGAAGATACTTAAATACATGTAAAGTACTATTCAGTTTGACAAGTTCGAATGAAAGAAAACTTTTCTCAAAGTTATTCCAAGAAACATGTGTGTTCCTATTTCTTCTTTCGTATGTTTACACCATTATGAAGTTGATACGTCTTCTTCATTAAGTGTTGTATATAAAAGGGCCCTCTTTTATAATTCATGCTTGATTAAAAAAAAAAGCCATGAAATTAACTAAGCGTTATTTAAGTGCAAAAGTTAAAAGGGTAAAGCAGAAACCCGCATATTAAAATTGAAGCGGAAAACAAAGCCTTAAATTTAAAAGGAAAAAGCAAGGGCAAACCACTAAAAGAGTAAAACAGATCAAATCAAAGGCATCATGAAAGTTGAGCACAAAATTTTCGATATCTTAATAACTCAGTTAAAACTAAGTGTGAACTTAGTCCTAACCTAATTGTCATTATAAACCCCCGAAAAGGACTGGAGGTATGATGTTACCAAAGAAAACATTACCCCTAAATGGGACAAGGGGTAAAACCACCAATTGTTCACCAACAAAACAAAAAAAAACTAGTCAACTTCACAATTAAACTTTCACTATGGAGCAGGTTCTGAACCAATGTTCAAGATAACATCATCAGCAGCAGAAGGTTCGACTTGATCAGAAGGGGCTGGGACATCCACTACATCAGGATTAGCTTCAACACCTTTGGGAGTATCAGCCATGGGCGAAGAAAAACTTTGGCTTTGCTGAGTCTTCTCGATAGTTTCTTTAATCTTTTCTATCTCAACATCCAAGTTAAAACCTTCCTGGCTTACTTCCATAAGAGTGTCATGACGCGTGTTCAAAATGACCCAACTGACTTCAATAGCAGCCTTGTCCTCAAGAGTTTCATAACCTCTCTCCCAGTGATCAATTTCATTCTTAAGATCTTCCTTCTCGGCTAAAGCAGCATCATAAGAAGCCTACAAAGGGGCAAGCGAACTCTCCAAAAACTTAACTTTGTCAGTAGACACTCGGAGGTCTTATTGGGCTTGAGTGAGCGTTTGAACAAGCTCACCTGCAAAAACTTCTTTAACATCCAGCAAAGCTTTTAGACCTCTGATCTCTTCTGTAGCCTTAGAGAGATGTTCAGCAAAAGATGACTCAAGAATGTGCTTGTCCTTGTCTGCCTGGTTGGAAGAGGCTTTTTCAACTGCTAGCTCCGCTGCCATGGCTTTTACTTGCTGCTCCAAGGTACACTTGTTCTCCTCTAAAACTTCCATCTCAAGCTAAAGACTTTCATATTGCTCTTTCCAATTATCAGCCTCAATCTGATAGTCATGCATCAACTGCTCCATATGGGAAACCCTTTTCATCATCTCCGTACCGATGAGATTAATCTACATAAAAAGAAAAGGATGAGAACCCTAGTAAAGGGAAACTACATAAGGTAAAAAAGGAAGCTTATACCTTCAATGATGGCTGCACGATGTCGTTCATCCAAGTCAAAGAACTGTGACTCTCCAGTTTTGACTTTTCCACCGGACCTATCAAGGGTTTTAGACATATGTCAGCTTGGCCTGACTTCTTCAGAAGATTACCATCAGTAGGAACCTCAATGGTAATTTGCTTCATTGACCTGCTACCACTTGAAGAACCAATTTCATGATGAGAAGTATTGGCAGCAAGAACGGTTGAAGAAGTTATAATAGCTTCGGGTTGAGCAGAAATAGCAGTGGTGGGAACGGGCACATGGGATTCCATTGGAACTGACATTGGAATGGAGGCAAGAGGTGTTTCCTCAGAAACCAAGTCCAAATTTTCATTGTCAATCCCACGTGAAAAGAGGTGCTCAGGAGTCACGGGGTGTCACAGGCGTCTCTTCATCAGAACTCACTAAAGTGGCTTCAACAGGTTCGGTCACAAAAACAGAACGAGGAGGAGTAGCTTCGTCATCCGAAATGACGCATCTTCTAGCCCGCGGCTTACGCACTAAAGAGCATCCATCTCTCTCCTCTTCATCTTCAGAATCTTGTAGTCTATCAGCCTTTCTTTTCGATAAAGAACTTAAGATTATCTCTTGAGCTCTTGCCAAGGAAAGTCTAGAAGCTGCGACTAACTCAGCACTCACTCCTTGAGTAGGAAACCCTGATAAAAAGAAGGGTTAATAAATTCTAAAGATAGAATAGACAAAGAGGGAGGAGATAAAGATTTACCGTGAGTCTTAACCTTCCAACCGAACCTATTTGAAAGGTACTTCCAAGATCTTACTTCCATCGGAGAAATTTTTAACAATTTTTCTACCCAACCACGGAAATTGAGAATCTCTTCAACAATTCCCGTAGTTGCTGAAAAAGAAAAGTAAAACACTTACTAGAAGTACAAACTCTTAAAAAAAAGCTGTAAAGAAAACTTACGTGTAAAGTTCCACTTCTCAGGGAAGGTAATATTTTCTTCACCTACTAATCCTTTCGTAGGAGCAGCAACAAATCGGGCATACCAGCCACGATCTTTATCGTCCTCGGGGCTAACTAAAATCCTCTTACTCCTCGCCACCAGAGTGAAAATTCCATGACGGAATAATTTAGGAGAATAAAGGTGGATTACATGGTAGAAGGTGAAAGGCAACTGAGCCAAATTAGCCAAATACCTTAAGCATGCAACAACCCTCCATACTAGGGTCAATTTGTCCTAAACACACATTGAAAAAGCGGTAGAATTTAATAATGACTGGATCAATAGGAGGTCTAAAGTCTAATGTAAAGGGGTACGTGTACACAAAAGAAAAGCCAGCTTTGAAAGAAGTGATTCTTTGATTAGCATTAGGGATCAGAATTGGGAAATCAAACTTCCAATGACAATCTCTACGATCAACAGAGATCAAACCTTCAGTAATCTGTGAAGGATAAATATCGGCACGATCGTGAGAAGACATAGAGCAGACCTGATTTCTAATCGACTCCCTATCAGTATAAAAAGAAAGCTCAGCAGGGATAATCTCGTCTACTGTAGGCTCACGAATCGGTTCGCTGGAATCCCTACTTCTAGCAGAAGACCTATGTGAAAAGGAAGCCCTAGTTCTAGAAGACGATGGAGGAGTAGAACTAGGTTGAGAAGAAGAACCTCGAATGGAGACTGACCCTAAACTACGCAGTCTACCACCTCTCCTGCTTCTGGTAGGAGGCGGGGGGGGGGGGGGGGGGAAGTTTATCTACAATAAGGACCTTTTGTGGATCAGGGTTTGAAGAAGACATAGCTATACGAAGGTGAAGAAAAGGTTGAATGGCAAAGTATGAGAAACTTTTTCGTGAAAGAAAAGACAAAGAGTATATTTATGTTCAGAAGCAACCGTCAAACAAAAAAGGTAATGATGGAAACGTCATTATGAAAACTGTCACTTCGTGATTGTTGCAGCCGTAAAAAAGCCCTAAAAGACGCTGAGAAACTGTAGAACCAATAAAAAGTCACCACGTGTCACATGCATTAAATGGAAGTGACATACGAAGCATCAGTTCTGGAAAAGGTATAATGATATGTGGGAATGGCGGCAAAAATTCCCACTTTAATGAGATCCACTTCCCAAATATTCAATTGCTGAATAAATGGCAAGTGGAGGGACTATCTGTATTGGGGAAAATCTAGTCAGCATTTTGAATTAATTATGTGGCTGACATGTCAAGACACGTGGGTTAATAGTAGAGTGACAACTGGCAAAGAATACACAAAGAGACGCGGGTTTTAATAGGTACGGGCAAAGGTACAAGAAAACAAGAAGGAACGGTTACTCAGATCTCTTGAAGAGACACCGTTGGAATGAACCCAGACAGCAAAAAGTACAGATGCGTAATACCTACAATTAATGATGGGAAACGTTATGGAATCTTCATGAGACAGATACGATTGTCAATCATAACGTCTCAGTAATGTCATTAATTGTTCATAATGACTCTATTATGAGAGGAAAGAAACGTAGTACTTAGAAATAGCTATAAAAGGGAGAGAAATAACATTTGTATAGGGACACTGATTATTGTTGGAATAAACTCACTTACATTGCTTTTATTGCTTACTCGGCTGCTTCTCAGTTCAATTTTCTTTTCTTGTTACATAATTATTTCCTTATTTGATTATCAGTAATCCGAGTTCTTCTAAAGTTACGCTTTGACCAAAATTCTTATTTTCTGGTTAAACAAGTAGAAATATATTATAGAATGAAAATGGAAAGATAACGGCAGAGGTGAAAATACGAGCAATGAGCTCAGAATAGCTGCTTAGTTTTCATTACAAGCTCATGTATAATGTAATAATGTCCATCTGATTATCATAATGTGTCCTCACAAGTCACAATATATATATATATATATAGACACACACGTATTTTCTAAATGCACTTACTCTAAATGATGGATCATCATCAAGACATATCCATCTTGTCTTCTTTATATTTGCTTGCAAACAGATCTCTATAGGTGCTCTCCATTTCCAAAAACAACCTATAGTAAAGAAAATGGTAGATAAAAAATAAAAATAAAAAACACTGAAGGGCAAAAGAAAAGAAAAAAAGCATGAAAGTCTAGTTTCGCCAGCACGTAAAGCTCTAACTAAACTTCTTTGGCATTGAGTTATTGAGTTTTAAACTTTTAATTGGTGTAGCAACTAAGACAATCTTCAACTTTTGCATTGCTTTTACTCGAAATAAGAACAATACTCACAAGATTTCGAAACCTTTGCTTTTATAGTGACAACAATTTTTGTGGTGCGAAAGTGCTCAATTATGAAACATAAATACTCCCTTCGGTTCACAATAAGTGACCAATTTACTTTTTCATTTTGGTTCAAAATAAGTGTCCAGTTATATAATCAAGAAAGAATTCAATTTGTTTTTACAAAATAACCCCTATGTACATATCCCTAAAAAGTTTTCTTACTCCTCACATTAAATGTTTAATTAGGGGTAGTTTAGTCATAGTAGGTATTTTTGTATAGAATTTAGTATTTTCTTAATGGGCGTGCTAAAAGCAAATTGGTCACTTATTGTGAACCGGAGGGAGTAATGTTTTTATTATCAATGATCTATGAATTCCACGCCATTCAGAGAAAAAAAGGTAGAAAGGATACTAACGGCAGAAAGGAGAAAATTAACTTTAATATAAGTGTAGGCATATAAAATTTATTGATTTTAAATTCAATAAATAATTTGGATTATATTTTAAATTTATTAGTCCAAATAAATATTTTGGGCTAATATAATTGGATTAATTATATAAGACCAATATTATTGGGCTAGCCCATTAAATTGGGCTAAAGTAATGAGCCCACTTCATTAAGCCCAAGATGGCATCTTCCTAGAGGCCCAGTTTGGCGCCACGTGTCAAATGACGTGGCACGCCAAGTCAAGCGGAAGAGCCAATAGGACCATGCCACGTGTCAAAATGACAAGGCATGCCCAGTCACACTAAAGGCCAATGAAATCGCGCCACGTGTGCAAGTGACATATTCTGGCCAATCAAATACGAGCATGTCACACTTCAATTTGATTGGTCGGAAAGAGTTTGTTCTTATCAAAACTCTTCCGTTCCACAACTATAAATAGGGGTCTTCATAACTCAGAAAAGACACCAGAAGTTATAACAAGAAGCAAGAAAGAGCTCGTGGATCAAACGCTGCAAATTCCTCCACAAGTTTCAAGCTTCAAGCAACCAAGTTCAAGTTCAAGCAATCAAGTTCAAGCTCAAGAACAAGATCATCGTTCGTGGAAACAAATATAGATTCAAGATCAAGCTCAAAGGCCCTTGAATTTATTTACTATTGAAAAGAAGAATCAGAGGAATCATAAAGATTGTACACTCAAATATTCGAAATAAAATACTACGATTGTTGCTATATTTCTCGGTCTTGATTTTATTTTCTCGACGCAAATTTATTGTCTTGTAGATATCGAAATCTTAATGGATCGAGTTAAATCCTAAATTCAAGATACTACAAGACCTCTTGAAATTCTAGGAGTCCGTCAGTGTTGCTTAGAGGCTACTCTACCAAAACACCTAGGTCACTCTTATAAAAACGCTTACATAATTCTTTAAAAAATATCTCAAAAATGGAGATCATCTCAGAAATCCCATAAACTCACGGGATATTCACAAAGAGATCAAGAGGTGGCCGGATAGTTCTTGATAATCAAATACTTCAAGAAGATCCACAACATACTTGATGGATATCAAATAAATCCAAGGAAGTCTTCATCATCCTACGTTCGAGAAACACGCTGCTCCAGCTCTCGAATTACGGATAACAATTCGGAGAAAGAATCAAGGGAACAAACAGAATTGTACCCGCATCATTTTATCAATAAAATTACGTTTCTTCATATTTATATTATGGTTGCAATTTATTTTTGAATCACGAAAATTTGTTGTAAACAATAAGAAAGTTAAAGGTTTCTTGGAATTGCTTTTTCTACATTAACTCCTTAAGCTTAAACAATTTTAAATACTGATCTTGAAGTGGGATATGGTGCGGGATTTCCCTTCAGTACCTTTTATTTTTCTATATATATCTTTTCTTTTTCCCAAACTTTCTTCGTTTTTTCCTATTTCTTTATTACTTAATCCTAGAGGTATTTGTAATTTCATTAGGATGTAAAATTCTGATAATTAGACAAGGCTGTTGCCCGATGATATAAGGATCATAAATGGACATCTCAAAATTCTTTATATCAAGATTGGATTGAATAGTGGTCATGATCCTACTAACCCAACTCCTATTTGTCAATTCGTTTTGTATGTAGCCATGGAATTCATAAAGTTTGTTTCTTAGAAATAAAATAGAATTATATCGTATTATTTTTCTTTCTTTCCTTTTTTTAATATTTGGACTGGACATCTTGAACTTGGATAACATAAATATGATCTGATATTAGGTAACTCAACCGCGAAACGTGAGAATTATCCAAAAAAAAAAAAAAAAAAAAGAAAGAGACTACAATTCATGGGGCAAGTGCACAGATACCCATTTTCGGTAATGCTATTTTGAGTTTAGCCAGTATTTATTTTGTCCTGAAATTTTAAACTAAAAATCTTAACGTCAGAACAATTCAAGACATTTGTCTTGAAAAATTGAATTTCAACTTACACTGGCTAATTCCTAAATAACAGCCATTTAGAATAGCTATCTGGTGTCATTTCTACGCAATTCACACCCTTAACAATGAGAAACCCGATAAAAATTTGCAAAACTAAGGCCCACAGGCTTATGATGTCGAAATATATGGGCTTAATCTATATGACCCAACTTGATAGGTAGACCTGATAAGATCATAAGACTATGACTAATTATTAAATATCATTTTTCATGTAGCTAAACAAAAGAACAAAATATCACCAAGTGATCGTTTTATGCTCTCTCTCTCTCCTCCTCTCCCCTCCCCCACTCTTTCCATCCCAGTTTATAAGTATTGGTTTCTATTTCTATATCATTTTATTTTTGTAATGCTCGCAAGTTGCAACGGTGAAAAAGTTTGAATACTAAAGGAGTAATGTTTCAATTTTAGAAGTTATTGTCTAAGAAGTACAAAGTTTAGGGATAGTTTCTATTCAAAAAACTATCTCCCACTCGGACAGAGATAGCATATAGTAGTACTTAGTAGTTATAATAAGACAAAATAATTGCAAAGTAGTAAATGGTATTGAATATTAATATTGGGATATGATAAATTGTCCATATAAAGGTCACACAAAAAAAACAGTATATTACTACTGTAAAGGAAAAGTGAAATAAACTTTTGAAAGTAATACAAAATACTATAAATTTTGTGGAGTGTGGACGAATGCTAAAAGGGATCTTTACAGAAATAGTTGGCTCGATTTATTGTTTATTTCTTTTGCCGGTATATATAAATTATATACTGATTATATAAGGTTATATACATATTATATATGAATTACTAGGGACGGATCCACGTTGGTTCAAGCGGGTTCAAGTTCAGTTGAATCCGCTTCGTAAAAAATATCATTATTTTTATGTGAAAATTATATTGCTGAGAAAACAATACGTACAAAAATAACAAGTTGAACCCACTTTACACATACAAAAGTCATGGCATGATGGCTCAAGCGGGGTCATCTTAAGATTCATGTCCAGAGTTCGAATTGCTACTCTTACCATTTTATAAGCTCTTTTTCCTCATTTTAAAAGTGGTTAGATTTACTGCTCCTATTGTGTTCAATTCTTCTGAACTAGTACTATTTTAAAAGTGCCCAATTGAAGGTATTGTACAATTTATCAATAGTGATTATCTTTTATTGTTTCTTCAAATATTTTTCTGTCTTAAATTTCACCTTTTTAATTTGAAAGTTTCAAATATTTTATACTGTTTTCCTTACCTATTCCTAGTTGTTGCTTTCTAAAAGTTTCTTGTTAAATTATTTGTTAAATTCTTATACTGTTAAAACCTTTAATTTTATGTTAGTTTTTAGTTCTATTAATTGTTAGCACTGATTAGATTATTACAGTAAATATTTTAGCATGTTAATTTTGTTAAATTTAATAAATAAGTGAATTACTTAGTATTTTGGTATAGATTGAATTGATTTTCGTGAAGTAAAACAGTTTTAAAAAGAAATGAAGTTTAGTAAATGGTTATATTTTAAAAGGTACATACATAAATTTGTTTTCTTTTTGGAGCATGACATCAAAAGAAAATAAAGAGTAGCGGGAAAATACTTATTGAGATTTGTTATGAAACAACATAAAGAGTGGAGGGTAAAACTCGTTTTTTGTCTAGTAATATTACTTCTACTGTCAGATAAATTTTAATATTTGTCTAAACCTGCTTGCACAAAAGTCTGGATCCGCCACTGTGAATTACATATATATAATATATTTACTATTTTTAATTTAAGTGATTGGATATATGGCTATTTATGTTAAAATCTTCATAAAAGGGTATTTGTTAAACGGGATTTTTACCTAGCTATACTATAATAGAAACTTATTTACTACCTTTATTTAGGTTCCTTGTTAATTATATTATATACCTATATTTACTATTTTATACAAAATCATAAAAAAGAGGAAATGCAACATACCTTAAATATAGCGTACCAGTTACACATAATCCCCCTACATTTAATATTCTCTTCCCTTTCCAAAAGGATTACAAAAACATCTTCCAATTTTGTACTTACCCACCGTAAGAATTCTCCCTTACCCACTGATGCCCAAAATCTTTCTAACCCATAAATCTCGCTTACTCACTCCTCTTCCAAAGCTTTTGATATCCGATTTCTCTCTTTCAATCACCCACTGTTATCCCCCCAAAATTGCAGATTCTTTCTTCTTCCAAAGCTTTTGATATCCAATTTTTCTCTTTCAATCATCCAAATTCTGAATACAGAAGAAATTCGAAATTTTGCTCTACAATCAAGTTGTGGGTAAGCTGTGGATACAATACTAATACAATTATAATACTATTATATTAAATTTTTAGTGTAGAGTTGCGATTGGAACTTGAGAAAAATAAAGATCATAATTGTATCACAATTTTTTAGAAATGTATCGCGATTGTATTATAATTGTATATGTATCATAATTGTTGCAGGAATTGTATTACAAATGTATGATAATTCTATATTCATTGTATATTGTTACGAGCAGTTGTGAATTTGTGACGAATTTCACAATTTGTATCACAATTATGGTAATTTTATATTAATTTATTAGTATTGTATCAGGTATTATTTTGGGTATCAATTACCAGATACAAGTTAGATACAATTTGTGATACAAGTACGATACATTTATGTTTTAGGCATTGATGTATCTGATACAATTCAACTACAATTATGATACAGTTATCATATAATTTCTGAATATTTTTAATAATATAAAGCTGTAGGCAATGGTGAAGAGAGAAGATGGAGATTTTCGACGTAGATTAATGGATTTTGATTTTTTTTAAAAAGGAGAGAGAAGAGGAGAAGGGAAAAAAAGAGAGGAAAAGATGTAATTGAATCCCTTAATTGAAGGTACTAATAATGGGGTGGGAGCCTTTTAAGAAGCAATATATACAAGTTGTAAGAAAAACCTAGATACTTATCGAAAACTGCAAAACATAGAGAACATAGGTAAATAAGTTTCTAATATAGTATAACTAGGTAAAAATCCCTTGTTAAACATGCTCATGATAATTTACGGGCTTGTGCGATGTGGCCCAACTTGATAGCCAGACCCATTACAAGAGAGCGCTCCACGTACGAATATATATTCGAAAATATTTCATTTTAAATATATTATACATAATCTTATCGTTTTCCATCACTAGTTATTATAGGAAAAATTTACACCCTATAACTAAATTATACACTATATGTATCATACATAAGCACATTTTAAATAAATTACCGATCATAACTACTATTCGAGTTTATATCAAAGTGTGATGATTCGCCATGTCATCATGCCACATAGGCTCTATTTGGCATATATTAATGTCATGTGGAAGCTTACATAAGATGAATGCTAGCACTTGTGAGAAGATTCTACAGAAGTACTGACATTTCCTTAGGAAGACCCTAGATCCCTATGAATTTGCTAGGAAAGTCCTTGGAATCTTCTAGGTTTATATAGAGTTCTAGAGAAAGCCTTTATCTTGCAAATATTAAGAACTTGTATAATAATTAATATTTACATACTAGCCCCTAGGAGACTATTATACAAGTGGGGGGGAGGGGCATTCATTTGTAATTCACCAAGAATACAATTCAAGTTCTCTCTAATACAAAGATTCCTTTGGCAATTCTCTTGTGTTCTTTCTAATATTCCCTTAGCGATCTTCATTGTAGTAAGACTGACTTGGCATAGCAAGAACATGAGCAAGTTGTGCAAGATCGTGAGCGAGTTGTTTAGTGCTGCATGTGTCTTAGTTTAAGACTAAGGACGTGACAACGTGGTATCAGAGCCAAGGTTGCAACTAAGGGAATGGCGAACGATGGAGAAATTGACGCTGCCAACACCCAAGCCAACATCATCCAAGATGTTGCTGGCAAGAATGGTCGTAACAAAAAGAGGAATGCCACCAATAAGAGCCAGGATATGCCACCCGAGGTTGTGTCAAATGAAGGGCTTACATCCCAGAAACTATCTACCACTGAGGCGAGCGAGGATGAAGTGGAGGTCCTGTCCGAGGACATCTCGTTCAGTAAAGAGTAGGTGATGAAGCTGAACTCAGGATGGACGTCATGGAGATCTTTGGCCAAAACTTGGGGAAGGTGGAAGGCACCCTTAGCGTTCTTGAGGGGAACACTCTCGAAGAGATTGAGAGTATCTGAAATGACTTGGAGGGACGTACACATACCAAGATGGAACTAAGGCAAACCATCACTGCCTTAGAGTGCAAAATCATGGAGGCTTTGAGTACTATCGATGCTATGAAGGCAAAGATAGAGTCACTCGAGGAGTATGTCGATGCTGGCGTACCCGCGACAACCAGCAATGTTGTGGTGACGAGGGAGGCCAAGATCGAGGCTCCCAAACCCCCGGTGTTCAAAGGTGTTCGTGATGCGCAAGAAGTGGAAAACTTCCTTTGGCACTTGGAGAACGACTTCAGGCACGGCAAAGTGAGGGACGACAAGGCCAAGATCAACATTACGGTGTTGTACCTCTCAGAGACTGCCATACCATGGTGGAGAAGGAAGATAGCCGATGTGGATAAAGGTCTATGTACTATTAGCATGTGGGATCAGTTCAAAGCCGAGTTCAAGCGACAGTTCTTTCCAAACAATGGCTTGTACAAGGCAAGGCGTAAGCTTAGGGAGTTGAAGCAAACATGGAGCATATGTGACTATGTTAAGGAGTTCACTACCTGTATGCTTCAAATCTCCAACCTAACCAATGATGACTCATTGTTCCACTTCATGGACGTGTTGCAAAATTGGGCTAAGCAGGAGTTGCAACGCCGATAAGTCGCAGATATAGACCAAGCCATAGTGGAAGCCTAATCATTGATGGATTTCAGGCATGTAAAGCACGGCAAAGGCAAAGAGTTAAAGGTTAATAATGTCAAAGGTGGGGGGTATGGCAAAGAGATACAACAACAATACTACAAGACTCAAGATTCCAAAAAGTTGAGTAACTGTCAGGGCTACGCCGAGAAGAAGGTGCAGGCCGAGGAGAAGGGATACTACATATGCAGAGGGACGCACGCCTTCAGGAATTATCCCGATTTAAAGAGCCTCAACGCCGTTGTCCGTGAACGGAAGGAGCAGCCGCAAGGAGAGAGTTCGGGAACCGCAAAGTTGGGTACGAACGGCTTATGTGGTGTTGTCAGAAAGCAAGCTATCCAACCTACCTAGAATGGAAATTAGTATGTGGATCTCACCATTAACAACAAGCCCGCTCGTGCAATGGTGGATACCGGAGAACCTCATAATTTGGTGACTGAGGCTGCCGCAAAGAGACTAGAACTGAATCTTTCTCTAACCAACTCTCGCGCTAAGACCGTGAATGCCGAGGTACAGAATGCTCATGGGGTAGCTAATGCAGTTGGTGTCAAATTGCGAACTTGGAAAGGTATGACAAACTTTACCGTAAACGCTATGGATATCTTCGACATCATACTAGGGCAAGCGTTATTTAGATATTGTCATACTGTGATCAAACCCTACCTCCAACGTCTCTTGGTTATGGAGCGAGAAGGATCTTGCATGGGTACCTACAGTGACTATGCCACATGAAAAAGTACCTAGCACATCTTTCAGCTATGCAGGTTGTCAAGGGGATCAAGAAGGGAGAACCAACGTTTGTGGCAACCATTGCTATTCTATAGGAAGACAAGGGTTTTCAAGAGACACTGCCGCCTTGAATAGAGAAGTTACTTGAGGAAAACAAAGATGTCATGCCCGAGGAGTTTCCTAAGCACTTACCGCCTAGGCAAGAGGTGGATCACAAGATTGAGTTGGAGCCAGGGGCTAAGCCACCCATATTTGCCCCATATTGTATGGCACCGCCTGAGCTTGAGGAGCTCAGGAAACAATTGAAAGAGCTGCTAGATGCTGGTCACATTCGCCTATGAAAGGCACCTTTCGGCGTGCCATTATTGTTCCATAAGAAGAGGGATGGATTGTTGCGCTTATACATAGACTACCGAGCACTTAATAAGGTCACAATGAAGAATAAGTACCCAATCCCGCTCATTGTTGACTTGGTCAATACACTTGGGCAAGACAAGTACTTTACCAAGGTGGATCTTCGCAAGGGCTACTACCAGGTTTGCATTGTGGAAGGGGATGAGCCGAAGACAGCATGTGTGATGAGATATGGAGCCTTTGAGTGGTTGGTGATGCCCTTCATCTTAACCAATGCACCAGCCATATTTTGCATGCTTATGAACAAGATTTTTCATCCCTACCTTGATCAGTTCGTGGTAGTCTACCTAGACGACACAATCATCTACAACAATACCTTAGAGGAGCACATGGAGCACTTAAGGAAGGTTTTCCAAGTCTTGTGGGAGAACGAGCTATATATCAAGAGGGATAAATGCGAGTTTGCACAATCTAAACTGCACTTCTTAGACCATGTCATTAGCAATGGCGAGCTACGCATGGACGAGGCTAAGGTACGTGCTGTCTAAGAGTGGAAGGCACCTATAGAGGTAACTGAGTTGAGATCCTTCCCTGGCCTTGTTAACTACTATCGTCGGTTCATTAGTGGCTACTCAGCCAAGGTCGCACCATTGACTGAGTTGCTAAAGAAGAACAAGCTATGGGTTTGGATGGAGCATTGTCAAAAGGCGTTTGAAGGCCTTAAGGCAGCTGTAACAGAGGAGCCAGTCTTGGCATTAACAAACTTTTCCAAGACATTTGAGGTGCATACAAATGCCTCAAACTATGCCATTGGGGGTGTACCAATGCAGGATAAACATCCCATAGCATTTAAGAGCGGCAAGCTAAATGAGAAGGAACGACATTACACGGTGCAAGAGAAGGAAATGACCTCCATTGTGCATTGCCTTCGTACATGGCGACATTATTTGCTCAGGTCGAGGTTCGTGGTCAAGACCGACAATGTGGCTACTAGCTACTTTAAGACGCAGAAGAAGCTCACACCAAAACAAGCTAGATGGCATGATTTCTTAGCCGAGTCTGATTATGTGCTGGAGTACAAGGCAGACAAATGTAACGTTGTAGCCGATGCCTTGAGCCGGAAAGCCGAGCTTGCTTCCATCACTTCAGCAAGTTGGGACATTTGTGAGGCTATAAAAGAAGGCATGCAACATGATCCAACAACCAAATAGCTTATCGAGTTAGCCAAACAGGCAAGACGAGACGTTTCTGGGTAGAAGACGGCCTATTGCTTACTACGGGTCGGCGGGTAACGTGCGTAAGTTTAGAGACATTAGACGGTGGATCATAAGGGAGAGTGATGACACAATGTGGACTGGTCATCCAGGCCAACGTCGCACTAGGGCTTTGGTTGAGTCAGTCTACTATTAGCCACGCATGCAAGATGGTATAGAGTGTTATGTGCAGACTTCTCTTGGCTGTCAGCAGGACAAGGTTGAGAAACAACAACCCGGAAGACTTTTGGAACCGCTACCAGTCGCAGAGCGTCCACGGGAGAGCATGACTATGGACTTTATCACTTGTCTACCAAAGTCCGACGGTTATGGTACTATTATGGTGGTCGTGGATAGATTTTCTAAATATGCCACTTTCATGCCCGCCTCACCAGGTTGCACAACCAAGGAAGCCGCCAAGCTATTCTTTAAGAACATAGTGAAGTATTAGGTCTTACCGAGGAATATCATCAGTGATCGAACCCCCATTTCACTAGAAATTTTTTGAGGGAGTATTTCGACATACTTGGCACGGAGCTACACTTTTCCACAAGTTTCCACCCACAGATAGATGGACAGATGGAACGAGTCAATGCCTTACCGGAATGCTACTTGAGGCATTATATAAGTGCGTATCAGAAAGATTGGTCAAGGCTCCTAGACATCGCCCAATTCTCTTATAACTTTTAGCGGAGTGGGTCCACAGGGCGGACACCATTTGAGCAAGCCACACGCCAACATCCACAAACTCTATCTTTATTACCAGTCGCGTTCGAGGGAAAGAGTTTGGGGGCTTATCATATGTCTAAGGTATGGGAGGAGCAACTCGACACTGCTAAGTCCTACTTGGTCAAGACAGGTAAGAAGATGAAGAAATTTGCGGACCGTAAGCGGCGTCCCACGGACTATAGAGTTGGAGACATGATCATGATAATGTATTAACCCGAGACAGCTCAAGGCACTACGGGGCATGCATCAAAATCTGATTCACAAGTATGAGGGGCCATTTAAGATCATCGCCAAGGTAGGCAAGATCTCATACAAGCTTGACATCCCGTCGTATCTTAAGATCTACCCTGTCTTCCATGCTAGCATGCTTAAGCGATATCATGAAGATAAGGATGATCCGCGTAGGGGCCAATCTAGTCGAGCGCTTATTACTATCACCGCCTTGTATGATCGGGAGATTGAGGCTATCATTGATTACCAGGCCAGGAGAAAACAAGGGCAGAAAGCCACTACAATTTCCTCGTCCATTGGAAGGGAAAATCACCGGAGGAGGCCACATGGGAACGTTATGAAGACTTATGGCAATTCAAAGATAAAGTCCAAGAGTTTATGCAGCAACATTGCACCGCGGTCGTCGCAATATTAGGTGGGGGAGTGTGATGACCCGCCATGTTATCATGTCATGTAGGCGCCATTTGGCATATATTAATGCCATAAGGAAGCTTACATAGGAGGAATGCTAGCATTTGTGAGAAGATTCTAGAGAACTATGGATATTTCCTTAGGAATACCCTTGATCCCTGTGGATTTGCTAGGAAAGTCCTTGGAATCTTCTAGGTTTGTAGAGAGCTCTAGAGAAAATCCTTATCTTGTAAATATTAAGGCCTTGTATAACAATTAATATTTACATATTATCCTCTATGAGACTAGTATATAAAGGAGGAGGGGGTATTCATTTGTAATTCACCAAGAAAACAATTCAGGTTCTCTCTAATACAAGCTTCCTTTGGCAATTATTTTGTGTACTTTCTAATATTCCCTTAGCGATCTTCATTGTAGTAAGGATGACTTGGCATAGCAAGAACATGATCAAGTTGTGCAAGATCGTGAGCGAGTTGTCAAGTACCACACGTGTGCTTAGTTAAAGACTAAGGACGTGACAAAAGTCACCCACATATCTCATCAAACTTTTTCTTCTGTCTCCCCACGCCAATAATGCCAAGGCTCCAGATCCATAACCTCTATGTTTATCGGCATCGGAGGTCCAAAATCTTGTCGTGCTCCCTCTCACTTACTCCAGCAAAGCTTCATCCTCTCCGGGGAACGACTATCACTGGCCAATTAGGATTGGAGGTCCAAAATCATGCAATGCTCCCTCTCCCTTTCTCTGGCAAAGCTTCGTCCTCTCTAGAGAGCGTCTATCACTGGCTAATGTTTGGCTACAATGAAGGATATCTCATATCTGGCTGGATTTTTGAATGGTCAATACAGTGTATTTTTAGATCTAGGCGGTTTTTCATTTGTTTCTAGTGGCGCGAAGCCTGGAAGCCTCATTCTCTTATCTGGCCTATTTTTTGTTAGTCTCTATTTTGTGTGTATATACAAGATATGCAGTATTTTTCTTGGCCGGAAGATGCCAACTCCAACGATATTTCTTATTTTTTCTGCCTCTATACATTTAGAATGTAGTTGTATTTATGTATTTTACTTTATTTATCGATGTTGTTGCTTTTTGATACAGTGTATGATTGAGCTATTTGATAATTGTATTATGATTTTCACACATTGAATGTATTTTTCTAGCATGCATCTAGTCTCTCATAGGCTGTATTGATGGTATCTAGTCTCTCATAGGTTGTATGTATCCCTCAATGTATATGGATCGTATTTGTATTCTAGTTTCACATATGGAATGTATTTTTCATTGTTTATATTCTTGTATGCAACCCTGTATTTATATATTTCGCCTTGGTTATATTCGTTGTGCGAACGAGTACAGTTGATACTGGTTGTATTAATTGCACGAACGAATACAATTAATACAGACGCCTGGCAAGGGAATATTTTCTATGAATAATAAATACTGAAACATTAGCTACGAATTGTAATTAGCTATTAAACTATTGTACTTTCTGAAAGTTTCTCCTATTATTGTTATCTCCTTAGCAATCGGCCTATCAAAAAATTAATAATCATGTATAATGTAGGCCTATAATTAGTGGTGATTTGATTAGTCTAAGAGCCCGTTTGGATTAGCTGATTTGAAGAAGCTGATAAGCATTAGGTGCTGAAAAGCACTTTTAAGTGCTGAAATTTATTTAATAAATAAGCAGTTATGTGTTTGGGTACAAGTGCTAAAATTGATAATAAGTTGCTGCAGTTTTTGATAAAAAAGTGCTGATAAGCTCTTTTTCTGTTAAAATGACTTAAATAACCTTAGAATTATTTACACTTATAATGGCGTAACTTCTTCAAATTTTAGATTCTGGATCGATTCAAATGCAAAATATTCGATTTGTCATTTTATTTTAAATAGAACCGTGCTTAGATAAGATAATTTTTATGAAAAATATAATTTATTTTATGATAAACATATAATCATAAGTTATAATAATTAATAAATTGACAAAAGTTTCTCAGTAAAAAATAAACCTAAATAGGACAAAATATTTGAAGAGAAACAAACACTGTCTTAATCACCACAACACATAAAAAGCAATGCACCAAAAATTTGATATGTCCTCATTTATTACATACAGTTCAAAGATTAATACACAATCACATATATATATATATTAATATATGCAAAGGAATAGAGAATTTTGCTTATCTTAAATAGCCAATGAAGACTACGAGTTGAAGAGGCCAGGCGGAAGGGGGGGGGGGGGAGGGGGGAGGGGTTAGGTTTGAAAATACTTGAAGGCAGTGAGTATCGATGTAGGAGTTTTGTTCTAAAAAGGAATATTTTAAGGACAAAATAGTAAAAATCTTGGTCAAACTTAAAGTGCTTATAAGATAAAAATTCATAAGCTGGGGGTGACCAGCTTATGGCTTTTGGCTTATTTTTGACTTATAAGAACTTGGCTTATTGTGATGACCCAAAAGGTCATCTCGTGTTTTAGAGCCCAATTCGGGGTTCCGAGGCCTTCAAAACCTCATTTTCCTTCCCCTCGATTTGTGTGCGCAGTTCGGACGTGTTTCCGGAAAGCCTTTATGTGAAAATTTGAGAAAAATATTAAGTTTTGCCTTTAAAAGTGATTTTAGTTGACTTCGGTCAACATTTTTAGTAAATGGACCCGAACCCGTGATTTGACGGTCCTGGAGGGTCAGCAGTAGAATATGGCACGTGGGCGTATGCCCGGAATTGAATTCCGAGGTCCCTAACCCGGAAAATAAATTTTTGAAAAAAATTATTAAACTGAAAATATTATGGTTTTTAGAAATTCGATAATGTTTGAACTTGTTGGTATCGGGCCCGTATTTTGGTTCCGGAGCTCGATATAGGTCCGTTATGATATTTATACCTTATCTGTGAAATTTGGTGAGAAAAGGGACCAATTCAACGTAATTCGGACTATTGGTTGAGAAAATAGAACTTTTGAACTTTCTTGAAAATTTCATGCAATTTGATGCTAAATTCGTAGTTCTAGGTGTTATTTTGGCGATTTGATCGTACGAGCAAGTTTGCATGATGTTTTAGACTTGTGTGCATGTTTGGTTTGAATCCCCGAGGGCTCGGGTGAGTTTCGGATAGGCTACGGGATGTTTTGGACTTAGGAAAAATCTGTTGTGATGTTGTTTCTCGTATGTCTGATACTTTGTGCGTCGCGTTCGCGAAGCAGCTCTCGCGGACGCGAAGTGCAAGATGGGCTGGGGAGGGGTTTCTTCTACGCGAACGCGAGGCCTTGGCCGCGAACGCGGAGCACTAGGGGGTTAGCCCTTCGCGAACGCGACCGACCTTACGCGAACGCGTAGTGTAATGGAGGTGGGCTAGGAAAATCATCGAGTTGCTCTTCGGGAACGAGGTCCCATGCCCGCGAACGCGATGGTCATGAGGGACAGACCATCGCGAACGCAAAGGCCCTTTTGGCCGCAATGCACCGCGAACGCGACAGGTCCATCGCAAACGCGATGAAGACCTATCCGGTCTCTTAAAAACAGAAAAAGAATCGGGATTCTTTCAAAAACTCACAAGTCTTTCATAAAAACTCGACCTAGGAGCGATTTTGAAGAGGAATTTCAACACCAATTCATAGGTTTGTGTTTTTCAACTCATTTCCTTCAATTTCCATCAACACCCATTAGATTTTTAGCCCTAAACCTTGTTCTTTCATGGTAGAATTAGGGATTTTAGGAAGAATCGGGGATTTTGCAAATTTGGGAATTTTAGACCTCGATTTGGGGTCGGATTCTGAAACTAATTACATATTTGGGCTCGTGGGTGAATGAGTTTTGGTCCGAACCTCGAGTTTTGACCAAGCAGGCCCGTGGTCGATTTTTGACTTTTTGGGAAAATGTTGGGAAATTTGTCATTTTCCATTGAAATTGATTTCTTAAGCGATAATAGATATTATTAAGTTAATTATGATTAGATATGAGCGGATTATAAGTGGAAACTAAGGGAAAAGCGGTATTTGAGGCTTGAGTTCAGCCGTTGAATCGAGGTAAGTGTTGTGGCTAACCTTAACTTGAGGGATTAGGTATTGTTGCCTTATTTGCTACGTGTTTAGTTATTTAGTACGACGTATAAGTGAGGTGACGAGTATCTATACGTTGTTGTCGGGACATAGCATGCGAGTGAGTCTTGTACTTGTGACTGTTGTATTTCTTTATACGTACTGTTCATGCTTAAACTGGTTATTCTTCATGTTTAACAAGTCTTATTATGTTTTCCTGATATTGGATATTAGTTGATTATTGACTCAAGTTGAAATTTGTATTGTGAAGTTAAATGTTGAAACGAGGTTGGTTATTGATGATTCTCTTGCTGGGTTGTTATTGTTTCTGTTGTTTGGGTGAGGAAGAGTGTAAAGCACGAAGGGTGATGCCGTGCAAGATATTGTGAGTGAGTGTTAATGCACGAAGGGTGATGCCGTGCCGTATTCTGATATTGATAATGCACGAAGGGTGATGTCGTGCCGTATTATGAGAGAGTTAATGCACGAAGGGTGATGCCGTGCAAGATATTGTGAGTGAGTGTTAATGCACGAAGGGTGATGCCGTGCCATATTCTGATATTGATAATGCACGAAGGGTGATGTCGTGCCGTATTATGAGAGAGTTAATGCACGAAGGGTGATGCCGTGCTGTTTCTATTGTTTCTTATGGTAAGGACGAGAGTAAAAGCACGACGGGTGATGCCGTGCATTTCCCGTTACTATATTTACTTGTTGTTACTAGTTCAAGGTGTACTTGCTGTTTAAATTCTCTACTGTTGTGATTCTTTATTTTTGCAATCCCGTCAGCATGTTTTCCCCTTTGCGTTTTTATCTGCTAAACTTCCATTATTGTTATTTTCTCGTATATGATTTAATTGCACAGGTTCATGTTATTTGTCGTGTCCTAGCCTCGTCACTACTTCGCCGAGGTTAGGCTCGGCACTTACCAGTACATGGGGTCGGTTGTACTGATACTGCACTTTGCGCTTTCTGTGCAGCTTTCGGTACTGGACCTGGTTGATTAGAGTTGGGTTGCTGCCTTCAGTCCATCAGGAGACCCAAGGTAGATCTGCCGGCGTTCGCAGACCCTGGAGTCTCCTTCCCTCTATCTTAGTTTATCCTGTTTTCCTTCATTTCAAGAACAGATGTATTTCTTTAAACCAGTATTTGTAGAAACTCTTAGAAGTTCATGGATTGTGACACCAGATCTTTGGGTAGTCGTATAATAGTGTTTTAAACTGTTATAGAACTTCCGTACTTCTTACTAGTTTAGTTTAAATTATTGTTAATTACTATTTTGGTTTGTGATTGGTGTGATAGAACTGTATCTATTGGCTTGCCTAGCGTTCTAAGAGTTAGGCGCCATCATGATCCCGACGGTGGGAAATCCGGGTCGTGACACTTATAAGTACTTTTAACTTTACCAAACGCGTAAGTAGTCCGAAAAATGTTTATAAGCTAGATTGAACCGCTTATAAGCTTAGCTAAACACCCTCTAAATGATCTTCCATTTCACGGGGAAAATAAAACATGTCACGTGTGAATTGCGGATATAAAGTTAATATCATTAATATGTGACAAATCGTAAAACTTAGAAGGCCGAATATATTTCAAAATCTAGTGACTTCGAAAATGATCAATTAACGCCCCCCTAAATTTGATGGGGCACGTGTCACTACCCCCCCCCCCCCGCCGTCTCCCACAAATTAAAACACGGAAAGTTGCGGCAGTAAGATGCAATATCATATACTTAACTTCTCGTTAGGCCAAGCAAACAGTTATACTATGATTTATTTTTTACAAGAAACACCTAGTATGATAATCTTTTAGCCATGTTCCAATGAGTGTAAATTTAGACATATATATATGCATGTAATTAATGTATGCGTGGTTGTTGCATATATATATGACGTGAACAGTTAGCTGGAATTGTACATGTTTAAATATCTTGGTAGTTGGTTCCAATGCACTTATAGTGGACACGATGAAGATCGAGAGAAACAAATTCATCTAATCTAAGCTAGCTCTACCAAATCCCAAGAAATGGCTTTGTCGCCAATCTTTTGGCTCTCTTCATCATCTCTTACTTTTTTCAAAGATTATATTGAACTTACTCCGTACCATAAAAATCTCGATCTATTACTCAAATGGTTGCTCAACTATCCGAAATTATTTATTAAAGTTATTTTTTTCTTTCGTTTGTAATAGCAAAGTCACTTAACTATACATATAACACTCAGAAAGTCACTCAAATAAATTTCTAAAATTTTTGATCGCAAAATACCTATTTTACCCTTTGAATTATCAACTTTTATCTTCTTTTTAGTTTTTTTAGCTTTTTAATATTATAATTTTTTTTCTCTTGTTAACTTATTTTATAGACTTACCTTAGAACAAATACATTTTATTCATAAATTAAATAAAGAAAAATATTATTTAAGCATATATAATGTTACAATAATAAAATATTGAGCATAGTAGAAAGTTAAAAGAATAATTTATTCGTAATAATTATTTTGATTTTAACAAAAAAACTAAAAAATTTATTTAACAATTGGAAATGAAAGAAAATAAAATTTTTAAAATATATATTTCATTCACGTACTATAGAAAATAAAATATTTAATTTTATAATATACATCATATATTCTTGATAATTATGCTCAATTATATTATTATTCCAATATTATATATGCTAAAAATAATTTTTATTTTTTCTTTTTAAATAAATTTATTTGTTCTATAGGTAAGTCCATAATGTTGATTAAAAAGAGAAAAAATCGTAATATTTAAAAAAAAAGGAAGAAGATAAAAGTTGATAATTTAAAGGGTAAAATAGGTATTTGACAATTAAAAGTTTGAGAAATATCGTTGAGTGACCTTCTGAGTGCTATAGGCATAGTTAAGTGACTTTTCTGTTACAAACTAAAGAAAAATGACTTTACTAGATAATTTTGAATAATTGAGTGACCATTTAAGTAATTGACTCTAAAAATCTCTTATATACTTCATCCGTTCACTTTTACTTGTCCACTATGGACTTTGCACACCTCTTAAGAAATAATAAATGAAATGCATAATTTACCTACCTATATTAATTGATGCATATTTTTAATGGATTTGAAAAAATAATTTGAGTAATTAATATTGTGGGTATAACATAAAAAAAGATTTTTTTTTTATATGCTAAAAATGATAAGTAAAAGTGAAAATTTATTTTTAGAATATTTGATAAGTTAAAGTGAACGGAGAGAGTATATAGAGTAGTGAAGTTAAAAAAGTCATTGCAGCATTCCAAGAACTACATATGATGAGCTAAAGTTAATTTCAGTTTGGTACTCATTAGTACCACTAACATTCTTTCACCAACCAAAGTAGCAATTGGTACTATTGTTAGCGAGAAAAAGAGCGTGCATCAATATTGGTACTAGTATTTGGTAGTACTACCTCAGGTCTATTTTAATTAATTTTTTAGCTATTTTTATACATATTAAGAAATTCATATTTTAACATTAATTAATAATAAATTTAATTATATAAATCTTAATTTGTTCATTGAAAATATAACAAATATTTCTAGACTCTTTACTTTAAAGATAACTTTTGGAAAAAAATAGTTAATTCTTTTTTAATATCTGAAAAATCAAATATTATGAATAAAAAAAAGATAAAATAATCAATTAAAGTGGAAAAATATTAAAGAAGGCATGCAAAATACTATAAAAAAAAAAAAAAAAAAGAAATTGAAGGGGTTACCGTGGAGACAACGGAGTTTAGAAGACCAAGAATAATGCTTGGCTTTAACAAGACACACGAGTTTGAGTCTCTCTTGTCAACGCCTTAATTTTGTACCCATTTCCCTTAATTCCCCACACTCCCACTACTGTCCCGCCGTCGCTCTATTGAGTACCAACCAACCACCAGGCCACCACCCCTCAATAATCCTATTTATATACGCTCTACGTTTAAATTTATGCGTTTTGTTTAAATCCATCTTAAAAAGAATGTCTTTATATTTTTAATTCAAACAATATCATTTTACTTTTAGTCACACTTTATTATAACAATAACATGATGCGTGTAGGATCAACAAATTTAAAGGGTGTTTTTGACATATTATACACCTTTTTAATTTAAGACTGTAAAATTCAAAAGTTTTCTTTACATTCTAAAATTTTTATCCAGTCAAATTAAATTCCATAATTAAAATGAAACGAAAAGGGTATGAATTTAAGCTGATACTCATACTCATCATACTTTTAATCTGTTATTCTGTATGAAAAATTGCTTGTAACAACATGTGTGTGTGTGTGAATTATGTAATTAAGAAGTTAGAAGAACACAAAGGAATAGAAACAAATAAATGAAACAAACATTTGGTGGTGGGGATTTGTGGACTTGGGGTTTTGGCGGCCTAAGTGGGGCTGTGTACACGTGGCAAGTTGGGTCAGGAAATGTTGGTCCACGTGGGATGTGCGACCGTTAACGTTGGTTAGGGCACTCTCTTGTGTCCCTTCCAAGACTAACAATGGAGGTCTAGGCCATGCAACAATGTCTCTCTTCTGTCCTTTTCTGTATATTCATTGTCCACAACCTCACGATCAATTCCCCTGCCTCTCAATGATAATTAGATACATAGAACAAAATGGTTCTTCATGACATTGTCCAAAAGTATTACGTATGTACGTCCAAAAAGATAATGAAATATGAGCGAGAAGATGTTGTAAACATTGTGTTTCATTTAAAGTGTGTGTATATATATACCGAGACGGCCGGAACCATAGTGTAACATATGGTTTATGGGGACTCAATAATTTTTGTTACCTTATATGTGTACTTAAAAATCCAATAAATATATATAGATATATCGGTGTAAAAATTAATAAACTTCGAATTGTGAATATCTCTCTCTATATATATAGATAAGTAGAATCGTTGTATGATACAGGTTAAAGAGTAAAGCAGCAGAAGAAGAAGCATCTTAGCAGTTAAAGCTGTAACAGAAATCTGAGTTGGCAGCTGATGTGGCAAAGTTAGTTACAGCAGTTATAGTTAGTTAGAAGTTTAGTTTACAAGTTGTAATTCTAGAATCTTCAGCTGAGCATATATAGTTGAATGAATTGTAATTGAGGGATACTTTTGGAAGTTAATACACTCTATTCTCTCTAAATTCTTCTCTCTTGGGCTATATTCTCACATCTGCTTGACATAGCCATCACCTTCTTCGAGCTTCAGCTCCTAGATTGACTATTCCCCTTGCTTTCTGCTACATTGTATCATTTGGTATCAGAGCCATCCACCACCCTCTGTGCCCACCGTGCCTTGGATGGTGACGCCGGTATTGCAGTGTTCGCCCGGGGCTAGAAATGTCTAGCGCACAGCCGTCGAGGACGATGGGTGCGGAGCGTGGTGGTTTGTTATGAACTATTGCAAGGAATGGGACTTGAGTCCCACATCAGTACTACAAAGTGTTGATGTGTGGTTTATATAGCCTTGGGCTCTCCCACCTTAATAGCTAGCTTTTGGGGTGTGGTTCTCCCTAGGTTGTATCAATGGTATCAGAGCTTCACGTCCTTGGCAGCTCCAGTCATGACGCGCAACAAAAATTCAGAGAAATCTGTTGAAGAATTGGAAGACAAACTGACAGCCATTAACGATCAATTGGAAAAGTTAATGGATGGAATGATGATTATAAACGAGCATAATGTACTGACAAGGAATTGTTGGAATTGAAAGAGTATATGGGAGCTATGAATCAGAAAGGGAAGGAAAAGGAACAAGTTAGAGCAGAATCTTCTAATGGTCGAGTTGGTTCAATGGAGATTCAACAAGAAGGAAGGATCAGAGATGTTCATCAAGGTGTAACTGTTAATGGTAACTTTTTTACTCGATACTCTAAACTTGAATTTCCTCGCTTTTCTGGTCATGATTTGAAGAATTGGTTGTATAAAGTCGATCAGTTTTTCTCCATGGATGAGGTAGCATTTGATCAGAGGGTTAAGGTAGCTTCTATTCATTTTGATGGAGAAGCTATTTCTTGGCATAGGTCATATGTGAAGTCTAGGAATTCAGTGTTAGAACCTACTTGGACTGAATATGTACTGGCTTTAAATGAACGGTTTGGGGAAGGATTTTGAAGATCATATGGAAGCTTTAAAAAATCTGCAACAAATTGGTAGTGTTAAGGACTATCAAGCAGAATTTGATAGGTTGTTGACTGGGATTAATTTGTCTAATGAAAATGAAATTAGTTGTTTCTTAGGTGGCCTTAAATCAGAATTGAATAAAGCTGTGAGAATTCAATCACCTAGAACATTGCTACATGCCTACAGAATTGCAAGATTGCAGGAGGAGGTGTTTAAGGCTCAAGCTCAGTCTTGGGGTCTCAAGCCTGTTATGAGAACCAACACTGGCATATTACCTACCCCTAATCACAATAAACTCCAGTATAACCAAAAGAACCTATTACCAAGCTCCACTAACAAAAAGCCTTTTGAACCTAACCTTACTAAGAACACTAGAATTCCTGGTAGGAGGTTGAGCACAGCTGAAATGGATGAGAGGAGGTCGAAGGGATTATGTTTTTCTGTGATGATAAGTATGTACCAGGCCACAAGTGTAAGGGTAACAAACAACTATATTTAGTGGAGGTGACAGAAGATGACGAGATGGAAGTAGAGGAACCAGAAAATATGACACAAGAATTACTGGTGGATTCAAATGAGTTCATGGCCATATCTTTACAAGCATTTACAGGTGCAGCAGGTTATCAGACTATTATAGTTACAGGATACCATGAGAAGAGGCCTTTACAAGTGTTGATAGATACTGGGAGTACTCACAATTTTATTGATGAGGAAGTAGCTTCAAGATTAGGCTGCAAAGCTTGTTCTATTCAGAAATAATCTGTCAGTGTAGCCGATGGTAGAAAAGTGCAGACTGCTTCAGTTTGTAAGGACTTGCAGTGGTTATTACAAGGTACCAATTTTTCCTCTGACTTCTTACTATTACCATTGGGAAATATAGATATTGTTTTGGGTATGCAATGGTTGAATACCTTGGGAAGGATACTGTTTGATTTCAAAAAGAGAACAATTGAATTCATGTATCAAGGAAAGAAGCATGTTCTTAGGGGTGCAAATGATCAACTTAAGGCTGCTAAAGCTAAAAGTTTGGTAAGAAAAGAGGGAGCAGATGCACAATTTTTCATGATGTCCTTAGTAGCCAGTAGAGATGAAGACACTTATTGCCACAGTATACAAGCTACACCAAGATCTGATCCCTTGCCAGATTTAATAGCTCTTATTAAACAGTATGCATGTATCTTTGAATTACCTACTACTTTACCACCTCACAGGGGATCTTATGATCACAGAATACCTCTTAAGGAAGCCTCTAATCCTGTTAATAAGAGACCTTACAGGTATCCTGGAATCAAGAAGGATATAATTGAAAAGTTGGTACAAGAAATGCTAGATCAAGGGGTAATACAGCATAGTACCAGTCCATATGCATCTCCTGTAGTGTTGGTTGGGAAGAAAGATGGTAGTTGGAGGCTTTGTGTGGATTACAGGAGCTTGAATCAAATGACTATCAAAGATAAATTCCCTATTCCCATGATTGAGGATTTACTTGATGAATTAAGTGGAGCTGAGATTTTTTCCAAAATAGATCTTAGAGCTGGTTACCACCAGCTAAGAATGGCTGAAGGAGACATCAACAAAACTGCATTCAGAACTCATGAGGGACATTATGAATTTTTGGTAATGCCCTTTGGGCTAACCAATGCACCTTCTTCATTTCAGAGTTTAATGAATGCTGTTTTATACCATTATTAAGGAAGTCAGTGTTGGTATTCTTTGATGATATTTTGATTTATAGTAAGACTGTGACTGCTCATGTGGATCATGTGATGGCTGTGTTTGAACTGATGAAGCAGCATCAACTATATGCCAAAATGTCAAAGTGTGCATTTGGAGTGGCTAAGGTCGAGTACCTTGGCCATTTTATCAGTGCTGAGGGAGTGTCTACAGACCCAAAGAAAATTGCTGCTGTACAGGAATGGCCTATACCTGTTAATATCAAACAGTTGAGGGGATTATTAGGTCTTGCAGGCTATTATAGAAGATTCATTCAAGGCTTTGGGACTATTTGTAGACCACTTCATGATCTATTGAAGAAGGATAGCTTTGTGTGGACTGATGAAGCTACCACTGCTTTTAACAGTTTGAAGCAGGCCCTAATTTCTGCCCCTGTGTTAGCTATGCCTGATTATTCTAAACCTTTTACAGTGGAGATAGATGCTAGTGGCAAGGGCATTAGAGCTGTATTGATGCAGCAAAGGCATCCTATTGCTTACATAAGCAAATCCTTAGCTCCCAGGCATCAGATTCTATCAGTCTATGATAGAGAGTTAGTTGCTCTTACCTTTGCTGTCACTAAGTGGTCGCACTACTTATTGGGCAATTATTTTATTGTTAAGACAGACCAAAAAGCATTGAAGCATTTATTGGAACAACAGGTGCATACTGATTTCCAAGTTGCTGGCATTTCCAAGTGAATGGCATTTGACTTCATTATTTAGTATAAGAAGGGGTCGGAGAACAAAGCTACAGATGCATTATCAAGAAAGCCAGATGCTGAACTTTTAGCTATTTCTTTACTCACTCCTAATAATGCCTTATATGCACAGATTAAGTCATCATGGAGCAATGATCCAATTCTACAGGAGTTAATAGCTAAACTACAAGTTCAACCTTACAAGGCCTACACTTGGTTTAACAACCAACTTAGGTGGAAGGGCAGATTGGTTGTGGGCAATGATCAATAGTTGAAGAAGAATATCATTACATTGTGGCATAATACTACTCAGGGAGGTCATTCTGGTATGGATGCTACTATTAAGAGGTTACAATCTTTATTTCATTGGAAATCTCTGATAGCAGATGTTAGAGACTTTATCAACAAGTGTGATGTTTGTCAAAGACATAAATATGATGCTGCTGCTTCACCTGGCTTATTGCAGCCCTTACCAATTCCTACAGGTGTTTGGACTGATATTTGTTTAGATTTTATTGAAGGTCTTCCAAAGTCACATGGCAAAGAGGTTATTCTGGTAGTAGTAGACAGATTGACTAAATCTGGGCATTTTTTGGGTTTGCAGTACCCTTATACTGCTCAAACTGTGGCCCAAAGCTTCCTAGATCAGATCTTCAAGTTACATGGTATGCCTCTTACTATGACCAGTGATAGAGATCCAGTTTTCTTGAGCTCCTTTTGGCAAGAACTTTTTTCTCTTCAAGGAGTACAATAACAGAGGTCCACAGCATACCATCCACAGACAGATGGTCAATCAGAAGTGTTGAACAGAACCTTAGAAACTTATTTGAGGTGTTTTTGCTCAGATTGTCCTAAGGATTGGTCCAAGTAATTGCCCTTAGCAGAGTGGTGGTATAGCACCACCTATCATTCCACTATCAAATGTACATTTTATGAAGCCTTGTATGGCCAAAAACCTCCCATACACCTTCCCTATTTGCATGGTGATACAGATGTGGAAATGGTTGATAGGTCTTTGGAAGCAAGGGAAGCCATAATTCAGATGTTGAAATTCCATTTAGCTAGAGCTCAACAAAGGATGCAAAATACTGCCAACCAACACAGGTCTGAAAGATCATTTGAAGTAGGAGATTGGGTGTATCTTAAGCTACAGCCTTACAGACAAATTTCAGTAGCTACCAGACCATTCAATAAACTAGCTGCTAAGTATTATGGGCCTTATCCTATTGCAGCAAAGATTGGTTTAGTAGCCTATAAATTACTCTTGCCTGCTGATGTCCTTATTCATCCAACTTTCCATGTTTCTCAGTTGAAGAAGTGTCATGAAGTACCTACTATCATCAATTATCCTCCTACACTTCACTTATCTAGCCCTTATTGTCCTCAACCAGAATCAGTACTAGGAAGGAGGTTAGTCAAACGTGGTAATAAGGCTATATGTCAAGTTAAAATCAAGTGGACAGGACTTGATGCTGACTCTGCTACTTGGGAGTATCTGCAGGAGCTTCAGACAAGGTTTCCTTCTTTTAATCCTTGAGGCCAAGGATTCTCTTTCGGGGAGGGTATTGATACAAAATTAAAGAATAAAGCAGCAGAAGAAGAAGCAGCTTAGCAGTTAAAGCTGTAACAGAAATCTGAGTTGGCAGCTGATGTGGCAAAGTTAGTTACAGCAGTTATAGTTAGTTAGAAGTTTAGTTTACAAGTTGTAATTCTAGAATCTTCAGCTGAGCATATATAGTTGAATGAATTGTAATTGAGGGATACTTTTGGAAGTTAATACACTCTATTCTCTCTAATTTCTTCTCTCTTGAGCTATATTCTCGCATCTGCTTGACATAGCCATCACCTTCTTCGAGCTTCAGCTCCTAGATTGACTATTTCCCCTTGCTTTCTGCTACATTGCATCATTGTACTACTCAAATCTTGATGTCACAAAATACATCTCTACCAATATTCTAGCATCCTTTCTAAGGCATGAAAACTTGGGACACATATTTGTATATTGGTTAACATGCATGATGGGTAGGGGTGTTCATAAAAACCCGAAAAACCGAATCAAACCGAAAACCAAACCAAACCGACCAAAAAAGCCGATACTTTTTAGTTTGGTTTGGTTTTGGTTTGGAATTTTAAAAATCGATCAAATTTGGCTTGGTTTTGGTTTTAATCAGGAAAAAACGGGAAAAAAACCGAACCAAATCGGCTATAGGAGTAGCTATTTCAAATTTATTATTACACCTATATATATGTATATTTATATACAAAGTTTCAAAATTTTTATGGTAAATGCTAATAGTTTGCACTTTTAGTATAGTTCTTTACCTTTACATTCAAGTTTGATTGGTAGTTTTCTTTTATTAAGTATAAGAATCCATTTCGTGTTAAAAATAATATATTTTTAATTGAGTCCTTAAATTATTCATCACTATTTGATTCAATTATCATCAATATATTTTGGTAAATAATAGATTTCTCAAAGGGCAATTGATTTGATAGTGTTACGTTGAAAATGTGGTCGCCGGAATATGTGTTTGGTAGTGTATGTCTTATGTTTAAGAAAAAACAGACAAATAACCGAAAAAACCAAAAAACCAACAAAATCTGATATAAACCGAATCGAGAAAAAACTGACTTAATTGGTTTGGTTTGGTTCTAATATTTGAAAAACCAACTTAGTTGGTTTGGTTTCTTTTTAGGGAAAAACCGATCCAAACCGAACCATAAACACCCCTAATATCATCAATCTAAAAAGATTTCTTACTTTTTGGCCATTAACCTTTTAAATAGGAGTAGAATAATATTTGGTAAGATTTTCAAGGTAAAAGATGGTGGAACCAAGCGAGAAACCAGGAGCCATTAACCATGTAAAAGAATCACAAAACCATAGTTTTAACTTCACACGAGGACAAGGCCAATGAATTTACCTCGGTGGATACAACAAATTGGACAGGCTCTTGCTTTCTTGTATCGCTAGTTTTCTCAACTTTCTAGCTCATCGATCTCTTTCTTTAGGAGTATTTGATTTCCTTTATTAAATCTTTATTTACTTCTTCCTATGGTCCACTTTAACTGATTTTTTTTTTTTATGATCCATAGTATTTGATTTTTTCAGATATTAAGAAGAAATTAATTTTTTTTTTCAAAATTATCCTTGGAGTAAGGAGTCTAGGAATATTGTTTGTTATATTTTCAATGCACAAATTAAGGTTAATATGGTCAATTTCATTGTTAATTAATGCTAAAAGATAAATTCCTTAATATGTGTGAAAATAGCCAAAAAAATCAATTAAAGTGGACCAGAAGGAGTATTATTCAGTATATTTACATTTCTTTTATATAACTCAATGAACTTTAAAATCTCTCATTTGACTCTATTTCTTCCTTGGTATATATATAAATTCTTAGCTCAAGGTTCTGACTTTTGTTTCCTTTCCTTTAGTGGGAGGTTTTATGTCTTTGGGACCCAATTGATAGATATATGAAAGAGACATATTAGTGGCCACCCATATCTTTATTTTGCCATCTTACTCCTATCTCCCTTACATTTGCATGTTCTGCTATCAAATCCGTTTAATTTCTTCCAAAATCAGCATTTAATGCTCATTTGTCTTTGCTTAAAGTATTTATATTAGTACACAATCTTTATTCAGTTCCAGCCTACAACAATTTTCATCTTCTTTGAATCAGTCCTTCAAATATTAAGAGCTGACGGGAAATTAAAGTTCATATATTCCTTTCAAATGTCAATTACCAAAGTCACGTTCCTCATAATTTTCCTACTATTCCATGCATGTAATGCTCGTTCACTTGGTGTCCTGAACAAGGTTTGTTAATTTCTATCTTTTTTCATAATCTTTTCACTTTCTTCTCTAAAACATGCATTAATGATGATACAACAACAACTACACATCAATCGCGAACAAATTGAGTTTTGATATACGTATGAATTTTCACTGTCCATGTCCCTCCATTTATATGCTAGAAACATCATTTCTACCTTTTCAAGGTAGGGGTAATTAAGGCTGCGTATAAACTACTTTTCTAGACTTCACTTGTAGGATTATATTGGATTTGTTGTCGTTGTTGTTATGTCCCTCCATGGACACCGATGATTATTCTCTAAGACATTTGCGTATCATTTATATCTTGACAAAGTTGAAACTAAAATTCTTACTCAGTTGTTTCTTTTCAATTTTCTTGCAGAATGAGGAGAAATCAAGTGTTGCTAGGGTTTTCAGTACTCCATCGGATGTAAAAGAAAAAACCTCAACAGCAGAGCCAAAAAATAGTGTCAAAGAAAATGAAAAAGATCAACTGAAAGGCAATATTAGTAGTAGTAAAAGTTATGGTGTTTCAGTTTCTTGGAGGGTTCATCATCAAAAAAGGGAAGATCCACCACCTGAGTTTAACTTGGATTATTTACCAGCAAGAACTCACCCTCCTGTTCACAATTAATTAAGTGGAAGATCAACATATTCTGAGTCTAACATATTATAAGTATGCATTTTGGAGGAAGTTTAATCTGAAAACCACATGAGTGTTAACCTGACAGCCTTTTCAAGTACTTGGGTTCTCTTCATACGTTTTGATGGCTGATATATAATTGTCCCCCTTGAACTTTTATAACTATTCCATATTAATTAGAGTACCACTTTTGCATGCAGACTATGTTCTATGTAATGTATATTCTCCTTATAATGCAAAATTTGAGCATGACTTCAATTATCTCATATTCAACTATGCTCCAAGAGCTCCTTCTTGATTTCTTTCATATTTCTTTGGGAACCCTTAAATTAATATAGGCTTTAAAAGTCTTATCTATGATTTTAAAGTAATTTCATATTTACCCAAGAAAACCCTAAGGAATTAATAGCGATGATGTTCATTACTTGATCATTTTCCCAGCCCTAGACATATTGATATCATTATACGTACGTCCCTTTGCCTTTTATATATTCTATCTTTCCTTTTTCTTTTGGGGTGTTCATGATGGATTTATTCATAAATTGCTAAGAAAAAAAAGAATGTGACATATTCTTCAATTCTTGATATGTCAAATATTTTACTACTGGAATATATTGCAATGCATGAATGACAGATATGGAGGTAACAATTATAGTAATGCACTTTCAGTTGGAATATTCTAACTGCTGATCCTATATAGATTCTGCTGACACATTTAATTCAGAAGTATATATATATATATATATA